>NW_025111091.1:0-38971 GCF_015476425.1 Leptopilina heterotoma
TTTTGAAGTTAATTTGAAGCATTTTAGAAGAGTACAATGGGGTGAGAATAATGTGGAAATTATGTAATAATTTTTTTCCTCTATTTGAGAATTTTGATTTTTATCTGGGCTTATTTTTCCGGGATTTTTCAGTATTTTTATTTTGATATTTAAGTTAAAAACATCTCGAAAGAGAGAACTATTCGTAAGAGAAATTTTTTGTAAGAGGGAAAGATGCAATACAACTTTTTTCGAATTTTGATCAAATTATTTCTAACGTGTTCGTCGTTACAATTGTCGTGCCGTTACGTTCTCCATTCGTCGCGTCTGCCGTGAATGAGGCGATTGAACCCGGAAACGGCCGAAGGGCCTCGAGGGTGTCAATCGCCGAATTCGCGGAACAGACGCGACACTTGTTGTTAGACCACGACACTTATCTCGTCATTTCCCTCAATTATATATCTCGCTCGTGATTCCGTGTGTGATTTTCCTTCGCTGTAAGTTCGACTGCCGTCCAGTGTTTTGGATTATCGACATTCGTAAGTTCAATAAATATTTTTAATAATATTAACTCTATTTATTTACAATTCTCCCTTCCTTCACACCTTTTCCTTCACACATAATTGGAGATCCGGGCAACCAATTATAATTGGCGCCCAACGAAAAAACCCATCTTTCCATTCCTTTTTCTGAAAGAAAATCCTTCAGAAATACCTTTTTTCAACATCTTTGTTTTGTTGAAAATTCCCAAAGTAATTTTTTCATAATTTTGTTTATGGAAAACCCCAGAAAATTCATTTATTTTTTCATCATTTTTTAATTGTTGAAAATTCCACCTGTCACCATCAGGCCACCTAACCCCCAAATCAAATCTTTTTTCCTGTTTCCCATATTTATTTAAACATTTTCTATTTTGTGCATGAAGATTATTGATATTTATTATTGTTATATTGTATATTTTGACAAATATGACAAATTTTTCATGTGACTGACACAGACAACGACGAAAATTGTGTGAAAATAAGTGCGCGAGAAAAGCCGGTAAAAAATTAATCGTGAAAATTCTTTAAAATCGTGACTAAATTCGTGAAAGATCAACGAAAATTAGTGAAAATTAATGAAAATTACGGAATATAAAATCGAAAATTAAAAAGAAAAAGTGAATTTATCGATTATTTTGGGAAATATTTCGCAATAGATAGACGCCGGTAGCATTATTTTCATTGTCAAGGTCGTGTATAGTGTAGCGCAAGTAACAACAGAAAAAACACAAACACGACATAGTCGCGAATAAAATTGAAAAATAATTTCGTCAAAATTCAGAAATAGAATTTGTATACGCGGTGTCAAATTAAATTTAATCGAAAATTTAGAAAATAAAACTTTGTGAAAAATCGATGCGTATACCGGGTGACTCAAAAATTTAATATCGAGAAAAACTTAGAATATAAGACACAGTGACCAACTTATACCGGGTGACACATTTGAACAGTCGTTTAATAGGAAGTAGATCCAATAGTGATAACAATTAATAAATAAATTTAATTCCGGATAATAAATGAAAATTAATTGTTGAAAATACGTGGAAAAATTTTCTTTTATTTTTTTTCTTTCGGTTTTCGATATTACCAGTTAGAAAGATAGTAAAAATTTTTTTTGGCGACTTATACCGGGTGTGTCAAAAGTGTCAATTTATTTTTTTTTTCTTTTTCTTTTTCTTTTCGAATTTTCGAAATAGAACGTGTAATTAATTTTTGTTTTCGAAAAACACATAGATAGAAAATAAATTTCAGAAAAAATGTTGAAAAATAGTTCGAACATTTGTGATTGAAGTCAAAGAGCAATAGAAACTTTTTCTCACATAGAATCCATAACGATGGATATAAATTAGCGGAAAAATTTTTTCTTTTTTGCTTTTTGGCGTGAATTGAAATTTGTAGAATAGATTAAATAACGATTGAATTTAACTCTAACTTTTCGATAATTAATCACAAATGACTTCGAGACGTATTTTGAGATCAACAACGAGAAAAATGCGGGAAGACAAGGAAACAGAAAATTTTTGCGGACAGCGAAACGGAAACGGCGAGCGAAACTGACTCCCCCCCCAAACAAAATACTCCCGGCCAAAGGAATGCGCAAAACAAGTCGCATATTTTGGAAGCCACTATCCAGAGGCAAGAAGCAATGCTTCGTGCCTTCATGGAAATCACACCTCCAGAAAAAATTGGAAATTATTAAATTCGATTCATCGTTGCCACTCCCCCCTAAATCACAACAAGGCACAGCGAACGCATCTCTGCCCTTGTCAAGCAGAGTGACCGAGAAAATGCACCCAGTGCAATTCAATATTGCAGCAGTATTATAAACGGTAAAGAAAACTGTTGGCAATTCGGAAAAATTAACGGAAAATTTTTCGGAAAAAATCAAAAGACGGAACTTTTGATATTAATTCGGTTTATAGGGACAAACAGCCAAATGTTAAAGATCGAAACGAATTAACAGCATACGACGAAATGCTTAGGAATAGAAAGGGAAAAATTGCGTGAAAAAGAAAAGCGATTAGAAATCGAACATAGGAAAATTGTGCAGAAAAAATACAAACCGTCAGCACATAGTTCGGTAAACAAAAATAATCATAATAACAGTGATTCGGAAGATAGTTTTCGAACAAAATTAGATAATTATTTCGAGTCAGACAAACGCAAAATGAGGGAAAAAAGACAAAATGTCCAATTTAAAAATAAAAGTAAAAATCAAGAATTTAACTACGAATGGCCGAACGATAGTGAAATAGGAATCGTAGACGAACCCAAAAGTTTAGGAACTATTTCGAAAGAGGAAAAACATTAATTTTCATCAGGAATTAAAAGAAAAATCAGCAGAGCTAGATCAATTCAAAATGAAATATCGATACGCGATAAGGAATTAGATCAACTTAGATTAGAATTAGACCGAATGAAAATTACGATGGAAAATGTAATAAAAAATAAAAATCCAAATTTTGAAGAAAATAGCACGGAAAAGTCGGAAATTGAAAATCCAAATGCCCAAGTAGACAACAATCGACATTTGGGAAACTTCAATAATCATTTCCTTTTGGCATGTTACAAACACCTTTTCAAATCATGTCAAATTGGCCAGTTAAATTTCATAATAATAAAACGGACAACCCAGTTCAATTTTTAGAAGAATTATTTAGATTTATGCGAGGTTACGAAATCCCGGAAAATCGTGTGTTAGAAAATATCGACGCAGTGTTAGCGGACGAAGCCCTGGAATGGTGTAGAACGGTTCGACACAATTGGTTTTCTTTACAAGATTTTCGTGAAGAATTCGAAAGAACATTTCTGGACGAAAAGTTTTACGAAGAAATCAACACGAAAATAAAATATTGCAATCAGAAAGAGGGAGAAGAAATTCAAACTTTTCTGATTGGGATAAGAAAACTTTTTGCAAGAATTTACCCGCGAAAAGGTCTACAGTGGGAATTACGTCGTGCTTATGAAAACATGCGAATAGAATATAAAATGTACATTCAAAGAAACGATTTTAAAAATTTCGAGGAATTAGAAAGTTTAGGTAAAGAATTCGAAATTGAAAGAAATAAATCGAAAATTCGCGGACAAACGTTAACAATCACAACAGACAAAAAAGAAAACTCGACTAGTGATAAACCGAAACAAAACTCAAATCAGGGAAATTCTAGAGGATTTGGTGGAAGTTCGAAATTCCATTCAAAGTCTTCTGGAAACTATCATAGAAAATGGTCAAATGGCCAACCGAAAGTAACTTTTCCACCGGACACAACTACAAACGGTAGTAACGGTCAGAAAATGTTGGAAAATTCTTCTGAAAACCCAAATCCAGAAAATAGTCTTCAAGTAATAATACCAAACCATTCTTCTGCAGGGAATGGAATTAACAATGCCAAGACGAATCCAAACGGAAAAAATAACCAGAAAAATTTTTCTAATTCACCAAAAAAATGTTACGGATGCGGAAAAGTAGGTCATTTTCGTAGAGATTGTAGGTCGGAAAATCAGGGAAACGAGTAGAGGGGGTACTGAAAAATCCAGTATCCCCAAGAAATGTCGAAATACCAGAAAATTGTGATACGTTAATTAAAGACTTAAGATTCTTTACGAATATCAAATACAAAGAAGTAACTTTTAAAACCTTAATCGATACAGGTGCTACTAGTTCATTTTTCGGTCATAAAAATTGGGTATACTTACAAATGTATGGTATTAAATTAGAACCGGTGAAGAATAAACTTGTAACAGCAGCAAACGGTGAAAGTTTACAGATAATAGGTAAAGTTACAATACCTGTAGAAATTGGTAATGTTTCGAAAAATCTAACGTTTAGAATAGTTCCAGCATTAAAAGGTTACGGAATTTTAGGAATAGATATGTTACGCGAACTAGGAATGAAATTAGATTTCGAAACGGACACATGGTCACTGAAAGATTTACCTAACGTACTTTACAAAATCGGGAATAAATCAGATAACGAAATAGAAAAAATGAACAAAATCGAAACCAAAATACGTGAAGTAGGATCGCAAACAGGATGGTCCAGTTCACAACGAGAAAATCGGAAAAATTTCGCGCAAAAATCCCAAGAAAATAGGTCAAAATCAGGAAAAAATTTTGGACCAAAATTCGAGAATAAAAAAGAAAATTCAGGAAAATTCGAGAAAAAATTCGAATTCGGAAAATCGGAAAATATAGATACGAAAAATAGTAGGAAAAATACGAAAATTTTTCCAAGGGTCGACCCGAGAAATGATAGAAAAATTCCAGAAATTATACAAAGACAATCCTTACAACAGTCGAAAATTCCTACCCAAAACCCAATCCCAAAACCCCGGAAAATTCCTCCAAGGTTAATGGACATTCCCTTATCAAACAGATTTGATAACTTAGAATTGGACTCTAGTCTTGACGAGACAGACGAACCATATCTCTTTCCAATCGACAACCCACGTAAAAAACAGTGGTATAAAAAAGCGGAATTGAATAGGAAAATTAGCGAACGCGAAAATGTTCGGAAAATTGGCGAAAACGAGAAAATTCGCGAAAAGTAGAAAAAGAAAATGAATCGGAAAAATTGAAAGCCGAAAATTTAGGATCGAAAAATTGTATGACAACTGGAAATAAATTTCGTAAATCGTTAAATACGAAATGGATAAACTTTAAAAACAACGGGATAATTAACAACAATATTCAGGAAAAAATATTGCGAGAACCGAGTTGTTTAGAGGAAACAGAATTTTGTTCAGGACTTGTTGAATTGTCCGAGGAAGAACAAGAATTCTTAAATAAATTTTTAAAAGTTAGATTACCACCCCCCGAGGAAATTTTAAAAGCTACTCATTTGACAGAACACGTTATTGACACGCAGGGTACAGCTCCAATAAAACAGAGATATTATTATGTATCGCCGAAAATTAAAGAGGAAATTATTAAGGAAATTAAGAGAATGTTACGCGAAGGTATTATTGAGCCGAGTAATAGCAATTGGTCGAATCCAATTGTTATGATCAAAAAAGCGAACGGTACATATAGATTATGCCTTGACTTCAGAAAAGTCAATGCAGTGACAAAAAAGGACCTATATCCGGTTCCGTTAATGGCCGAAATTTTAGATATGCTCAGAGCCGCGAAATACATTTCTAAAGTCGATTTGAAGTGGGCGTATAATCAAATCCCGTTGAGCGAAGAGTCCAAGGAAAAAACGGCTTTCGTAATTCCTGGTTTTGGAATGTTCCAATACAAGCGAATGCCGTTTGGACTTTGCAATGCTCCCGCAACGTTCCAACGATTAATGGACAAAATTATTACGCCTGACCTCAAACCGAAAGTTTTCTGTTATCTCGACGACATAATTATAGTTTCTCAAACGTTTGACGAACACATGAAATATCTGGAAATAGTATTAGGAAAATTAAAAGAAGCAGGGTTGACAGTTAATTTCGAAAAAAGTGAATTCGGTTGTGCGGAGGTAAAATACCTAGGTTTCGTAGTTAACGAAAGAGGACTGCAAATCGATGACGACAAAGTCAAACCCATTCGAGAATTTCCGACTCCTAAAACTATTAAACAGTTACAACGTTTTATAGGAATGGTTAGCTGGTACCGACGATTTATCCCACATTTCGCTGAAATAATTGAACCGTTACAAAAATTACTACAAAAAATGTAAAATGGACTTGGACCGAAAATCAGGAAACAGCAAAATTAAAACTGATCGAGTTGTTGACGACAGCTCCGATCTTGAATCCCCCTGATTTTCAACACACTTTCATACTAGAAACTGACGCAAGTGACACGGGTCTAGGCGCAGTTTTGACGCAAGACATTGACGGTAAAAACGTAGTAGTTGCTTACGGAAGTAAAAATTTAAGCGAAACAGAGAGAAAATATTCGACAACAGAAAAGGAGTGTCTCGCGGTGAAAACGTTTATAGGAAAATTTCGACAATATTTAGAAGGTAGTCATTTTAAAGTAATAACTGATCACATTGCTTTAAAATGGCTACACAATTTGAAAAATCCTACAGGACGCTTGGCGAGATGGGCGTTGGAACTATCGGAACATGATTTCGAAATAATATATCGAAAAGGTTCAGCGAACGTAGTTCCAGATGCGTTGTCGAGAGTTTTCGAAGAAAAACAAGAAAATCCCGAGATACTAAAAATCGAATTAAGCGAAAGTCAAACTGAAAATACGTGGTACGAAACGAAAATGAGAATAATAAAATCAAAACCTCACGAACATGAAAACTGGCGAATTCGAGATAATCAATTATATTTTTATAGACCCGATCCGTTAAAATCTCCCCTCCTTAAAGATGAAAATCCGTGGAAATTAGTTATTCCGGAAAATTTGCGAAAACAAGTCTTAACAGAAAATCACGATAATGTACAGGCAGGACACTTAGGTGTAGAAAAAACTTTTCATAGAATTTGCGAAAATTTTTTCTGGCCAGGAATGTACACTGATATCGTGAAATATATAAGAAAATGTAAAATTTGTCAACAAACAAAAGCGAATAATAAACCGAAAATAGGACCAATGGGAAAAAGAATAGTTGAGGAGCCATGGACGATGGTTGCCTCAGACATTATAGGCCCGTTACCTCTTTCGAAAAATCGCAATAAATACATTTTAGTTTTCACCGATTTATTCACGAAATGGATAGAAATTATACCAATCAAGAAAGCGGATGGAAAAACTATCGAGACCGAATTTCACAAGAAAATTATTTCGAGATGGGGAACTCCCAGAATTTTAATTTCGGATAATGGCACCGAATATGCCAACAAAGTTATCAGGGAAATGTCGGAAAAATTCGGAATCAGGCATTCGTTTACTCCTAAGTACTACCCACAAGCGAACCCCACCGAAAGAACGAACAGATCAATCAAAACGGCCATAAAAGCTTACCTAGACAAAGAGCAAAATCTTTGGGATAAAGATATCGAAGATTTGCAATTTGCTCTAAATACAGCCAAACATTCATCAACAAAATTCACCCCAGCTTTTCTAAACTTAGGTCGTGAACTTCAACCTTTCCAAACACTGAAAAAAGATTTCGAAAATCCAGACGAAATTGAATTTCAGGAAGTTGACAAATGGACAGAAAGACTAAGACGATTACAAATTATTAAGGACGAAGTTCAACGAAATTTAGATAAAGCGAACGATAACCAAGCGAAATATTACAATTTGCGTAGGAGAAAATTAGAATTCGAAGTAGGAGATCTTGTATGGAAGAAAGACAAATCTCTTTCTAGCAAAGATCTAGGAATTGCGCGAAAATTGAAAAAAGATTTCGAAGGCCCATATAAAATAATTCGAAAAATTTCCCCCACAATGTATGAATTAGGGAAAATTCGTGGAAAATCGATAGGATCGTGGAATATAAACGATTTGCGAAAATTCGTGGAAAATAAAAATTAGAGAAAATGTTCAGCAAAATATAGAAACTTACTCAAAATCAGTAAAAATTCATAGGAAAATTAAATAGAAACATAAGAAAATTAGTTTAAAATTAGAAAAATATTACACGAAAATCGAAGGAAAATTGTAGGAAAATAAGACAAAACAAACAATTATTTTTATTTTTTTTTTACATTAACGAATGTGAACTAAAAATGAAAATTCATCTTTGCAGAAAATGAACCGAATCCACTTGAACACAGAAGGAACAAAAAAAACTACGTTAGAAGGAATTACCACAGAGATAAATAAAATGCAAGAGAAAATTAACAAAATTACAACAAAAATGAACAAATACAAGAACAAATATAACGAGCTGGAGGATAAACGACAAGAATTAAAAAATCAAATTAATAGATTAAACATTTGGAAAATAAATATAAATAAACCTCTAAACAACAACAGCAGCGAAGAAGAATCGAGTTCAGAACCGGAGACGGTAGTAGAAAATATAACCAACCAAGAAAGCCACAAGGAGAAAATCGACTACGAAATAAGGGAGGAGGAAACAAAGGAAGAAGATAACATGGAGATGATCGACTTCAGCAAACACGAATACTCAAAAGAAAAGGAAAAAGAAGTATTCCTCGGCAAGCTTCGCTGGCGCTGCGACCGCCGTAAAAAATTAGAGGAAAATGTAGAAGAGAGGAGGCTACAGGAAGAAGAATGGACGAGATTAAGAGAAGATAACAAGATAGAAATCGAAAACTATTTGAAATCTCAACAACAAAAATAATAAGGAAGATAATATCACACGAATTTAATTTTTCTTTATCATACTTTTTCTTTTCTCTTCGTATTTCTAATAAAAATAATAATGATCTCAAAGTTCGTTACCAAAACAACAATTCAATTTTGTTCTCCACAATCAAAAAATTTCTGTTCTCTCGTATACACCTTCACAAACTTTTTGTTCTCTTTTGCTTCCACATAAAATGCGCTTTTATTTTTCTTACTTAAACAACATACGAGATAATCATTAGAGATCAACAATGTAAAACTATTGTACCTACAAAGAAATAAAATAAAACAATATACAAAATAACAAGACAATCACAAATTTTTGAAAATTAATTAAAAAAAAAAAAAAAAAAAAAAAAAATAAGAATAACACGAATAAAAAATTTTTTTTTTTTCATTTCTTCTAACAAATCTTTATTTTTAATTTTTTTTTCTCTCAGTACAAATAAAAGGAAGATTCTTTTTTTTGTGGATTGTTACAGGAAATAATGGAAAATAAGGAGATTTGGCCATGCCGATTTTGCAGGAAAAACATAAGAAAATCACATTATCTACTTCACGACGAGTTTTGCCAAAAAAGGAACCTAAAGGCAAGAGCAGGTTACTGTGAGCCATCAGCCAACGGAAAGAAATATATACGAGCCAACTGGGACAAACGTCGAGAGGAATTGAAGGAATTTTTGGAGAATAGCCTAGTAGAAAATTCAAAAAAAATTAGCGGAAAACAATAGTAAAGAAATAGTTGAATTTATAAACTTCGATACAAATTATGAAGAATTATTAGAAAATTAGCCGAAAATTTTTTTTGTCTGTAAGGGGTTACACTTCGTCCCGTTTAGGGGTAGGGGGGTGTAACGTGACGTTACAAATTCTCCCGCGTCTGCCGTGAATGAGGCGATTGAACCCGGAAACGGCCGAAGGGCCTCGAGGGTGTCAATCGCCGAATTCGCGAACAGACGCGACACTTGTTGTTAGACCACGACACTTATCTCGTCATTTCCCTCAATTATATATCTCGCTCGTGATTCCGTGTGTGATTTTCCTTCGCTGTAAGTTCGACTGCCGTCCAGTGTTTTGGATTATCGACATTCGTAAGTTCAATAAATATTTTTAATAATATTAACTCTATTTATTTACAATTCTCCCTTCCTTCACACCTTTTCCTTCACAACATAATTGGAGATCCGGGCAACCAATTATAAGTAATATAAAGTTAAAAACATTGAAATTTGAAAAAATTGAATTTTTAAATTTTTGAAAGTACTGTAGTTTGTGTAATTTTCGACGAAAATGGCTGGCTAACGAACTCGATCTGTATTTTAACACTAACTTTGTGCATGCAAAGTTGCAAGTTGATACAATAAGTTTTTCAAAAGTTATCGTGGCGACACCATTGTGTCTACAGACAGACACGAAGACAGACATACGGACAGACACTTTTTTTAGACCATGTTTTTCGGACTCAGGGGACCCCAAAACGTCGAGATTTCATGAAATTAGCGAAAGTCAATTTTCGACCAAAACTAATACTTTCTCATATGATGAGAATGTAATAAAAAATTAGTTTTTTGCAAATAAGTCGAAAAGTTTTAAGTTTAGTAAAAAGTTGTCAACAGCAAAGTTGTAGCTGATGGTAAGACGAGAAAAAAAGTCTCTGGTAGCAAGCTCCCATAGGCAATAGTTTTGGAGATAATTGAGTCGGAATATGTATTTTTTGTTAAAAAAATGATAAAAAATATATATATACGGTGGTTTTTCCGGAAATTACTAGTTTTTGGTTAATGTGAGCATTTTTTGAGTACAATGGGGTGAGAATATGTGGAAATTAATGTAATAATTTTTTTCTCTTTGAGAAATTTTGATTTTTAGCGTTATTTTCGGATTTTTAAGTATTTTTTTGATATTTAAGAGCCTATAACTCCGAAATTTGACTTTCTATGAAAAAATGTTGTAGAGGAAAGTTGTTTGTATTTTTCTAATCTAAAGTAATATAAAGTTAAAAACATTGAAATTTGAAAAAATTGAATTTTTAAATTTTTGAAAGTACTGTAGTTTGTGTAATTTTCGACGAAAATGGCTGGCTAACGAACTCGATCTGTATTTTAACACTAACTTTGTGCATGCAAAGTTGCAAGTTGATACAATAAGTTTTTCAAAAGTTATCGTGGCGACACCATTGTGTCTACAGACAGACACGAAGACAGACATACGGACAGACACTTTTTTTAGACCATGTTTTTCGGACTCAGGGGACCCCAAAACGTCGAGATTTCATGAAATTAGCGAAAGTCAATTTTCGACCAAAACTAATACTTTCTCATATGATGAGAATGTAATAAAAAATTAGTTTTTTGCAAATAAGTCGAAAAGTTTTAAGTTTAGTAAAAAGTTGTCAACAGCAAAGTTGTAGCTGATGGTAAGACGAGAAAAAAAGTCTCTGGTAGCAAGCTCCCATAGGCAATAGTTTTGGAGATAATTGAGTCGGAATATGTATTTTTTGTTAAAAAAATGATAAAAAATATATATATACGGTGGTTTTTCCGGAAATTACTAGTTTTTGGTTAATGTGAGCATTTTTTGAGTACAATGGGGTGAGAATATGTGGAAATTAATGTAATAATTTTTTTCTCTTTGAGAAATTTTGATTTTTAGCGTTATTTTCGGATTTTTAAGTATTTTTTTGATATTTAAGAGCCTATAACTCCGAAATTTGACTTTCTATGAAAAAATGTTGTAGAGGAAAGTTGTTTGTATTTTTCTAATCTAAAGTAATATAAAGTTAAAAACATTGAAATTTGAAAAAATTGAATTTTTAAATTTTTGAAAGTACTGTAGTTTGTGTAATTTTCGACGAAAATGGCTGGCTAACGAACTCGATCTGTATTTTAACACTAACTTTGTGCATGCAAAGTTGCAAGTTGATACAATAAGTTTTTCAAAAGTTATCGTGGCGACACCATTGTGTCTACAGACAGACACGAAGACAGACATACGGACAGACACTTTTTTTAGACCATGTTTTTCGGACTCAGGGGACCCCAAAACGTCGAGATTTCATGAAATTAGCGAAAGTCAATTTTCGACCAAAACTAATACTTTCTCATATGATGAGAATGTAATAAAAAATTAGTTTTTTGCAAATAAGTCGAAAAGTTTTAAGTTTAGTAAAAAGTTGTCAACAGCAAAGTTGTAGCTGATGGTAAGACGAGAAAAAAAGTCTCTGGTAGCAAGCTCCCATAGGCAATAGTTTTGGAGATAATTGAGTCGGAATATGTATTTTTTGTTAAAAAAATGATAAAAAATATATATATACGGTGGTTTTTCCGGAAATTACTAGTTTTTGGTTAATGTGAGCATTTTTTGAGTACAATGGGGTGAGAATATGTGGAAATTAATGTAATAATTTTTTTCTCTTTGAGAAATTTTGATTTTTAGCGTTATTTTCGGATTTTTAAGTATTTTTTTGATATTTAAGAGCCTATAACTCCGAAATTTGACTTTCTATGAAAAAATGTTGTAGAGGAAAGTTGTTTGTATTTTTCTAATCTAAAGTAATATAAAGTTAAAAACATTGAAATTTGAAAAAATTGAATTTTTAAATTTTTGAAAGTACTGTAGTTTGTGTAATTTTCGACGAAAATGGCTGGCTAACGAACTCGATCTGTATTTTAACACTAACTTTGTGCATGCAAAGTTGCAAGTTGATACAATAAGTTTTTCAAAAGTTATCGTGGCGACACCATTGTGTCTACAGACAGACACGAAGACAGACATACGGACAGACACTTTTTTTAGACCATGTTTTTCGGACTCAGGGGACCCCAAAACGTCGAGATTTCATGAAATTAGCGAAAGTCAATTTTCGACCAAAACTAATACTTTCTCATATGATGAGAATGTAATAAAAAATTAGTTTTTTGCAAATAAGTCGAAAAGTTTTAAGTTTAGTAAAAAGTTGTCAACAGCAAAGTTGTAGCTGATGGTAAGACGAGAAAAAAAGTCTCTGGTAGCAAGCTCCCATAGGCAATAGTTTTGGAGATAATTGAGTCGGAATATGTATTTTTTGTTAAAAAAATGATAAAAAATATATATATACGGTGGTTTTTCCGGAAATTACTAGTTTTTGGTTAATGTGAGCATTTTTTGAGTACAATGGGGTGAGAATATGTGGAAATTAATGTAATAATTTTTTTCTCTTTGAGAAATTTTGATTTTTAGCGTTATTTTCGGATTTTTAAGTATTTTTTTGATATTTAAGAGCCTATAACTCCGAAATTTGACTTTCTATGAAAAAATGTTGTAGAGGAAAGTTGTTTGTATTTTTCTAATCTAAAGTAATATAAAGTTAAAAACATTGAAATTTGAAAAAATTGAATTTTTAAATTTTTGAAAGTACTGTAGTTTGTGTAATTTTCGACGAAAATGGCTGGCTAACGAACTCGATCTGTATTTTAACACTAACTTTGTGCATGCAAAGTTGCAAGTTGATACAATAAGTTTTTCAAAAGTTATCGTGGCGACACCATTGTGTCTACAGACAGACACGAAGACAGACATACGGACAGACACTTTTTTTAGACCATGTTTTTCGGACTCAGGGGACCCCAAAACGTCGAGATTTCATGAAATTAGCGAAAGTCAATTTTCGACCAAAACTAATACTTTCTCATATGATGAGAATGTAATAAAAAATTAGTTTTTTGCAAATAAGTCGAAAAGTTTTAAGTTTAGTAAAAAGTTGTCAACAGCAAAGTTGTAGCTGATGGTAAGACGAGAAAAAAAGTCTCTGGTAGCAAGCTCCCATAGGCAATAGTTTTGGAGATAATTGAGTCGGAATATGTATTTTTTGTTAAAAAAATGATAAAAAATATATATATACGGTGGTTTTTCCGGAAATTACTAGTTTTTGGTTAATGTGAGCATTTTTTGAGTACAATGGGGTGAGAATATGTGGAAATTAATGTAATAATTTTTTTCTCTTTGAGAAATTTTGATTTTTAGCGTTATTTTCGGATTTTTAAGTATTTTTTTGATATTTAAGAGCCTATAACTCCGAAATTTGACTTTCTATGAAAAAATGTTGTAGAGGAAAGTTGTTTGTATTTTTCTAATCTAAAGTAATATAAAGTTAAAAACATTGAAATTTGAAAAAATTGAATTTTTAAATTTTTGAAAGTACTGTAGTTTGTGTAATTTTCGACGAAAATGGCTGGCTAACGAACTCGATCTGTATTTTAACACTAACTTTGTGCATGCAAAGTTGCAAGTTGATACAATAAGTTTTTCAAAAGTTATCGTGGCGACACCATTGTGTCTACAGACAGACACGAAGACAGACATACGGACAGACACTTTTTTTAGACCATGTTTTTCGGACTCAGGGGACCCCAAAACGTCGAGATTTCATGAAATTAGCGAAAGTCAATTTTCGACCAAAACTAATACTTTCTCATATGATGAGAATGTAATAAAAAATTAGTTTTTTGCAAATAAGTCGAAAAGTTTTAAGTTTAGTAAAAAGTTGTCAACAGCAAAGTTGTAGCTGATGGTAAGACGAGAAAAAAAGTCTCTGGTAGCAAGCTCCCATAGGCAATAGTTTTGGAGATAATTGAGTCGGAATATGTATTTTTTGTTAAAAAAATGATAAAAAATATATATATACGGTGGTTTTTCCGGAAATTACTAGTTTTTGGTTAATGTGAGCATTTTTTGAGTACAATGGGGTGAGAATATGTGGAAATTAATGTAATAATTTTTTTCTCTTTGAGAAATTTTGATTTTTAGCGTTATTTTCGGATTTTTAAGTATTTTTTTGATATTTAAGAGCCTATAACTCCGAAATTTGACTTTCTATGAAAAAATGTTGTAGAGGAAAGTTGTTTGTATTTTTCTAATCTAAAGTAATATAAAGTTAAAAACATTGAAATTTGAAAAAATTGAATTTTTAAATTTTTGAAAGTACTGTAGTTTGTGTAATTTTCGACGAAAATGGCTGGCTAACGAACTCGATCTGTATTTTAACACTAACTTTGTGCATGCAAAGTTGCAAGTTGATACAATAAGTTTTTCAAAAGTTATCGTGGCGACACCATTGTGTCTACAGACAGACACGAAGACAGACATACGGACAGACACTTTTTTTAGACCATGTTTTTCGGACTCAGGGGACCCCAAAACGTCGAGATTTCATGAAATTAGCGAAAGTCAATTTTCGACCAAAACTAATACTTTCTCATATGATGAGAATGTAATAAAAAATTAGTTTTTTGCAAATAAGTCGAAAAGTTTTAAGTTTAGTAAAAAGTTGTCAACAGCAAAGTTGTAGCTGATGGTAAGACGAGAAAAAAAGTCTCTGGTAGCAAGCTCCCATAGGCAATAGTTTTGGAGATAATTGAGTCGGAATATGTATTTTTTGTTAAAAAAATGATAAAAAATATATATATACGGTGGTTTTTCCGGAAATTACTAGTTTTTGGTTAATGTGAGCATTTTTTGAGTACAATGGGGTGAGAATATGTGGAAATTAATGTAATAATTTTTTTCTCTTTGAGAAATTTTGATTTTTAGCGTTATTTTCGGATTTTTAAGTATTTTTTTGATATTTAAGAGCCTATAACTCCGAAATTTGACTTTCTATGAAAAAATGTTGTAGAGGAAAGTTGTTTGTATTTTTCTAATCTAAAGTAATATAAAGTTAAAAACATTGAAATTTGAAAAAATTGAATTTTTAAATTTTTGAAAGTACTGTAGTTTGTGTAATTTTCGACGAAAATGGCTGGCTAACGAACTCGATCTGTATTTTAACACTAACTTTGTGCATGCAAAGTTGCAAGTTGATACAATAAGTTTTTCAAAAGTTATCGTGGCGACACCATTGTGTCTACAGACAGACACGAAGACAGACATACGGACAGACACTTTTTTTAGACCATGTTTTTCGGACTCAGGGGACCCCAAAACGTCGAGATTTCATGAAATTAGCGAAAGTCAATTTTCGACCAAAACTAATACTTTCTCATATGATGAGAATGTAATAAAAAATTAGTTTTTTGCAAATAAGTCGAAAAGTTTTAAGTTTAGTAAAAAGTTGTCAACAGCAAAGTTGTAGCTGATGGTAAGACGAGAAAAAAAGTCTCTGGTAGCAAGCTCCCATAGGCAATAGTTTTGGAGATAATTGAGTCGGAATATGTATTTTTTGTTAAAAAAATGATAAAAAATATATATATACGGTGGTTTTTCCGGAAATTACTAGTTTTTGGTTAATGTGAGCATTTTTTGAGTACAATGGGGTGAGAATATGTGGAAATTAATGTAATAATTTTTTTCTCTTTGAGAAATTTTGATTTTTAGCGTTATTTTCGGATTTTTAAGTATTTTTTTGATATTTAAGAGCCTATAACTCCGAAATTTGACTTTCTATGAAAAAATGTTGTAGAGGAAAGTTGTTTGTATTTTTCTAATCTAAAGTAATATAAAGTTAAAAACATTGAAATTTGAAAAAATTGAATTTTTAAATTTTTGAAAGTACTGTAGTTTGTGTAATTTTCGACGAAAATGGCTGGCTAACGAACTCGATCTGTATTTTAACACTAACTTTGTGCATGCAAAGTTGCAAGTTGATACAATAAGTTTTTCAAAAGTTATCGTGGCGACACCATTGTGTCTACAGACAGACACGAAGACAGACATACGGACAGACACTTTTTTTAGACCATGTTTTTCGGACTCAGGGGACCCCAAAACGTCGAGATTTCATGAAATTAGCGAAAGTCAATTTTCGACCAAAACTAATACTTTCTCATATGATGAGAATGTAATAAAAAATTAGTTTTTTGCAAATAAGTCGAAAAGTTTTAAGTTTAGTAAAAAGTTGTCAACAGCAAAGTTGTAGCTGATGGTAAGACGAGAAAAAAAGTCTCTGGTAGCAAGCTCCCATAGGCAATAGTTTTGGAGATAATTGAGTCGGAATATGTATTTTTTGTTAAAAAAATGATAAAAAATATATATATACGGTGGTTTTTCCGGAAATTACTAGTTTTTGGTTAATGTGAGCATTTTTTGAGTACAATGGGGTGAGAATATGTGGAAATTAATGTAATAATTTTTTTCTCTTTGAGAAATTTTGATTTTTAGCGTTATTTTCGGATTTTTAAGTATTTTTTTGATATTTAAGAGCCTATAACTCCGAAATTTGACTTTCTATGAAAAAATGTTGTAGAGGAAAGTTGTTTGTATTTTTCTAATCTAAAGTAATATAAAGTTAAAAACATTGAAATTTGAAAAAATTGAATTTTTAAATTTTTGAAAGTACTGTAGTTTGTGTAATTTTCGACGAAAATGGCTGGCTAACGAACTCGATCTGTATTTTAACACTAACTTTGTGCATGCAAAGTTGCAAGTTGATACAATAAGTTTTTCAAAAGTTATCGTGGCGACACCATTGTGTCTACAGACAGACACGAAGACAGACATACGGACAGACACTTTTTTTAGACCATGTTTTTCGGACTCAGGGGACCCCAAAACGTCGAGATTTCATGAAATTAGCGAAAGTCAATTTTCGACCAAAACTAATACTTTCTCATATGATGAGAATGTAATAAAAAATTAGTTTTTTGCAAATAAGTCGAAAAGTTTTAAGTTTAGTAAAAAGTTGTCAACAGCAAAGTTGTAGCTGATGGTAAGACGAGAAAAAAAGTCTCTGGTAGCAAGCTCCCATAGGCAATAGTTTTGGAGATAATTGAGTCGGAATATGTATTTTTTGTTAAAAAAATGATAAAAAATATATATATACGGTGGTTTTTCCGGAAATTACTAGTTTTTGGTTAATGTGAGCATTTTTTGAGTACAATGGGGTGAGAATATGTGGAAATTAATGTAATAATTTTTTTCTCTTTGAGAAATTTTGATTTTTAGCGTTATTTTCGGATTTTTAAGTATTTTTTTGATATTTAAGAGCCTATAACTCCGAAATTTGACTTTCTATGAAAAAATGTTGTAGAGGAAAGTTGTTTGTATTTTTCTAATCTAAAGTAATATAAAGTTAAAAACATTGAAATTTGAAAAAATTGAATTTTTAAATTTTTGAAAGTACTGTAGTTTGTGTAATTTTCGACGAAAATGGCTGGCTAACGAACTCGATCTGTATTTTAACACTAACTTTGTGCATGCAAAGTTGCAAGTTGATACAATAAGTTTTTCAAAAGTTATCGTGGCGACACCATTGTGTCTACAGACAGACACGAAGACAGACATACGGACAGACACTTTTTTTAGACCATGTTTTTCGGACTCAGGGGACCCCAAAACGTCGAGATTTCATGAAATTAGCGAAAGTCAATTTTCGACCAAAACTAATACTTTCTCATATGATGAGAATGTAATAAAAAATTAGTTTTTTGCAAATAAGTCGAAAAGTTTTAAGTTTAGTAAAAAGTTGTCAACAGCAAAGTTGTAGCTGATGGTAAGACGAGAAAAAAAGTCTCTGGTAGCAAGCTCCCATAGGCAATAGTTTTGGAGATAATTGAGTCGGAATATGTATTTTTTGTTAAAAAAATGATAAAAAATATATATATACGGTGGTTTTTCCGGAAATTACTAGTTTTTGGTTAATGTGAGCATTTTTTGAGTACAATGGGGTGAGAATATGTGGAAATTAATGTAATAATTTTTTTCTCTTTGAGAAATTTTGATTTTTAGCGTTATTTTCGGATTTTTAAGTATTTTTTTGATATTTAAGAGCCTATAACTCCGAAATTTGACTTTCTATGAAAAAATGTTGTAGAGGAAAGTTGTTTGTATTTTTCTAATCTAAAGTAATATAAAGTTAAAAACATTGAAATTTGAAAAAATTGAATTTTTAAATTTTTGAAAGTACTGTAGTTTGTGTAATTTTCGACGAAAATGGCTGGCTAACGAACTCGATCTGTATTTTAACACTAACTTTGTGCATGCAAAGTTGCAAGTTGATACAATAAGTTTTTCAAAAGTTATCGTGGCGACACCATTGTGTCTACAGACAGACACGAAGACAGACATACGGACAGACACTTTTTTTAGACCATGTTTTTCGGACTCAGGGGACCCCAAAACGTCGAGATTTCATGAAATTAGCGAAAGTCAATTTTCGACCAAAACTAATACTTTCTCATATGATGAGAATGTAATAAAAAATTAGTTTTTTGCAAATAAGTCGAAAAGTTTTAAGTTTAGTAAAAAGTTGTCAACAGCAAAGTTGTAGCTGATGGTAAGACGAGAAAAAAAGTCTCTGGTAGCAAGCTCCCATAGGCAATAGTTTTGGAGATAATTGAGTCGGAATATGTATTTTTTGTTAAAAAAATGATAAAAAATATATATATACGGTGGTTTTTCCGGAAATTACTAGTTTTTGGTTAATGTGAGCATTTTTTGAGTACAATGGGGTGAGAATATGTGGAAATTAATGTAATAATTTTTTTCTCTTTGAGAAATTTTGATTTTTAGCGTTATTTTCGGATTTTTAAGTATTTTTTTGATATTTAAGAGCCTATAACTCCGAAATTTGACTTTCTATGAAAAAATGTTGTAGAGGAAAGTTGTTTGTATTTTTCTAATCTAAAGTAATATAAAGTTAAAAACATTGAAATTTGAAAAAATTGAATTTTTAAATTTTTGAAAGTACTGTAGTTTGTGTAATTTTCGACGAAAATGGCTGGCTAACGAACTCGATCTGTATTTTAACACTAACTTTGTGCATGCAAAGTTGCAAGTTGATACAATAAGTTTTTCAAAAGTTATCGTGGCGACACCATTGTGTCTACAGACAGACACGAAGACAGACATACGGACAGACACTTTTTTTAGACCATGTTTTTCGGACTCAGGGGACCCCAAAACGTCGAGATTTCATGAAATTAGCGAAAGTCAATTTTCGACCAAAACTAATACTTTCTCATATGATGAGAATGTAATAAAAAATTAGTTTTTTGCAAATAAGTCGAAAAGTTTTAAGTTTAGTAAAAAGTTGTCAACAGCAAAGTTGTAGCTGATGGTAAGACGAGAAAAAAAGTCTCTGGTAGCAAGCTCCCATAGGCAATAGTTTTGGAGATAATTGAGTCGGAATATGTATTTTTTGTTAAAAAAATGATAAAAAATATATATATACGGTGGTTTTTCCGGAAATTACTAGTTTTTGGTTAATGTGAGCATTTTTTGAGTACAATGGGGTGAGAATATGTGGAAATTAATGTAATAATTTTTTTCTCTTTGAGAAATTTTGATTTTTAGCGTTATTTTCGGATTTTTAAGTATTTTTTTGATATTTAAGAGCCTATAACTCCGAAATTTGACTTTCTATGAAAAAATGTTGTAGAGGAAAGTTGTTTGTATTTTTCTAATCTAAAGTAATATAAAGTTAAAAACATTGAAATTTGAAAAAATTGAATTTTTAAATTTTTGAAAGTACTGTAGTTTGTGTAATTTTCGACGAAAATGGCTGGCTAACGAACTCGATCTGTATTTTAACACTAACTTTGTGCATGCAAAGTTGCAAGTTGATACAATAAGTTTTTCAAAAGTTATCGTGGCGACACCATTGTGTCTACAGACAGACACGAAGACAGACATACGGACAGACACTTTTTTTAGACCATGTTTTTCGGACTCAGGGGACCCCAAAACGTCGAGATTTCATGAAATTAGCGAAAGTCAATTTTCGACCAAAACTAATACTTTCTCATATGATGAGAATGTAATAAAAAATTAGTTTTTTGCAAATAAGTCGAAAAGTTTTAAGTTTAGTAAAAAGTTGTCAACAGCAAAGTTGTAGCTGATGGTAAGACGAGAAAAAAAGTCTCTGGTAGCAAGCTCCCATAGGCAATAGTTTTGGAGATAATTGAGTCGGAATATGTATTTTTTGTTAAAAAAATGATAAAAAATATATATATACGGTGGTTTTTCCGGAAATTACTAGTTTTTGGTTAATGTGAGCATTTTTTGAGTACAATGGGGTGAGAATATGTGGAAATTAATGTAATAATTTTTTTCTCTTTGAGAAATTTTGATTTTTAGCGTTATTTTCGGATTTTTAAGTATTTTTTTGATATTTAAGAGCCTATAACTCCGAAATTTGACTTTCTATGAAAAAATGTTGTAGAGGAAAGTTGTTTGTATTTTTCTAATCTAAAGTAATATAAAGTTAAAAACATTGAAATTTGAAAAAATTGAATTTTTAAATTTTTGAAAGTACTGTAGTTTGTGTAATTTTCGACGAAAATGGCTGGCTAACGAACTCGATCTGTATTTTAACACTAACTTTGTGCATGCAAAGTTGCAAGTTGATACAATAAGTTTTTCAAAAGTTATCGTGGCGACACCATTGTGTCTACAGACAGACACGAAGACAGACATACGGACAGACACTTTTTTTAGACCATGTTTTTCGGACTCAGGGGACCCCAAAACGTCGAGATTTCATGAAATTAGCGAAAGTCAATTTTCGACCAAAACTAATACTTTCTCATATGATGAGAATGTAATAAAAAATTAGTTTTTTGCAAATAAGTCGAAAAGTTTTAAGTTTAGTAAAAAGTTGTCAACAGCAAAGTTGTAGCTGATGGTAAGACGAGAAAAAAAGTCTCTGGTAGCAAGCTCCCATAGGCAATAGTTTTGGAGATAATTGAGTCGGAATATGTATTTTTTGTTAAAAAAATGATAAAAAATATATATATACGGTGGTTTTTCCGGAAATTACTAGTTTTTGGTTAATGTGAGCATTTTTTGAGTACAATGGGGTGAGAATATGTGGAAATTAATGTAATAATTTTTTTCTCTTTGAGAAATTTTGATTTTTAGCGTTATTTTCGGATTTTTAAGTATTTTTTTGATATTTAAGAGCCTATAACTCCGAAATTTGACTTTCTATGAAAAAATGTTGTAGAGGAAAGTTGTTTGTATTTTTCTAATCTAAAGTAATATAAAGTTAAAAACATTGAAATTTGAAAAAATTGAATTTTTAAATTTTTGAAAGTACTGTAGTTTGTGTAATTTTCGACGAAAATGGCTGGCTAACGAACTCGATCTGTATTTTAACACTAACTTTGTGCATGCAAAGTTGCAAGTTGATACAATAAGTTTTTCAAAAGTTATCGTGGCGACACCATTGTGTCTACAGACAGACACGAAGACAGACATACGGACAGACACTTTTTTTAGACCATGTTTTTCGGACTCAGGGGACCCCAAAACGTCGAGATTTCATGAAATTAGCGAAAGTCAATTTTCGACCAAAACTAATACTTTCTCATATGATGAGAATGTAATAAAAAATTAGTTTTTTGCAAATAAGTCGAAAAGTTTTAAGTTTAGTAAAAAGTTGTCAACAGCAAAGTTGTAGCTGATGGTAAGACGAGAAAAAAAGTCTCTGGTAGCAAGCTCCCATAGGCAATAGTTTTGGAGATAATTGAGTCGGAATATGTATTTTTTGTTAAAAAAATGATAAAAAATATATATATACGGTGGTTTTTCCGGAAATTACTAGTTTTTGGTTAATGTGAGCATTTTTTGAGTACAATGGGGTGAGAATATGTGGAAATTAATGTAATAATTTTTTTCTCTTTGAGAAATTTTGATTTTTAGCGTTATTTTCGGATTTTTAAGTATTTTTTTGATATTTAAGAGCCTATAACTCCGAAATTTGACTTTCTATGAAAAAATGTTGTAGAGGAAAGTTGTTTGTATTTTTCTAATCTAAAGTAATATAAAGTTAAAAACATTGAAATTTGAAAAAATTGAATTTTTAAATTTTTGAAAGTACTGTAGTTTGTGTAATTTTCGACGAAAATGGCTGGCTAACGAACTCGATCTGTATTTTAACACTAACTTTGTGCATGCAAAGTTGCAAGTTGATACAATAAGTTTTTCAAAAGTTATCGTGGCGACACCATTGTGTCTACAGACAGACACGAAGACAGACATACGGACAGACACTTTTTTTAGACCATGTTTTTCGGACTCAGGGGACCCCAAAACGTCGAGATTTCATGAAATTAGCGAAAGTCAATTTTCGACCAAAACTAATACTTTCTCATATGATGAGAATGTAATAAAAAATTAGTTTTTTGCAAATAAGTCGAAAAGTTTTAAGTTTAGTAAAAAGTTGTCAACAGCAAAGTTGTAGCTGATGGTAAGACGAGAAAAAAAGTCTCTGGTAGCAAGCTCCCATAGGCAATAGTTTTGGAGATAATTGAGTCGGAATATGTATTTTTTGTTAAAAAAATGATAAAAAATATATATATACGGTGGTTTTTCCGGAAATTACTAGTTTTTGGTTAATGTGAGCATTTTTTGAGTACAATGGGGTGAGAATATGTGGAAATTAATGTAATAATTTTTTTCTCTTTGAGAAATTTTGATTTTTAGCGTTATTTTCGGATTTTTAAGTATTTTTTTGATATTTAAGAGCCTATAACTCCGAAATTTGACTTTCTATGAAAAAATGTTGTAGAGGAAAGTTGTTTGTATTTTTCTAATCTAAAGTAATATAAAGTTAAAAACATTGAAATTTGAAAAAATTGAATTTTTAAATTTTTGAAAGTACTGTAGTTTGTGTAATTTTCGACGAAAATGGCTGGCTAACGAACTCGATCTGTATTTTAACACTAACTTTGTGCATGCAAAGTTGCAAGTTGATACAATAAGTTTTTCAAAAGTTATCGTGGCGACACCATTGTGTCTACAGACAGACACGAAGACAGACATACGGACAGACACTTTTTTTAGACCATGTTTTTCGGACTCAGGGGACCCCAAAACGTCGAGATTTCATGAAATTAGCGAAAGTCAATTTTCGACCAAAACTAATACTTTCTCATATGATGAGAATGTAATAAAAAATTAGTTTTTTGCAAATAAGTCGAAAAGTTTTAAGTTTAGTAAAAAGTTGTCAACAGCAAAGTTGTAGCTGATGGTAAGACGAGAAAAAAAGTCTCTGGTAGCAAGCTCCCATAGGCAATAGTTTTGGAGATAATTGAGTCGGAATATGTATTTTTTGTTAAAAAAATGATAAAAAATATATATATACGGTGGTTTTTCCGGAAATTACTAGTTTTTGGTTAATGTGAGCATTTTTTGAGTACAATGGGGTGAGAATATGTGGAAATTAATGTAATAATTTTTTTCTCTTTGAGAAATTTTGATTTTTAGCGTTATTTTCGGATTTTTAAGTATTTTTTTGATATTTAAGAGCCTATAACTCCGAAATTTGACTTTCTATGAAAAAATGTTGTAGAGGAAAGTTGTTTGTATTTTTCTAATCTAAAGTAATATAAAGTTAAAAACATTGAAATTTGAAAAAATTGAATTTTTAAATTTTTGAAAGTACTGTAGTTTGTGTAATTTTCGACGAAAATGGCTGGCTAACGAACTCGATCTGTATTTTAACACTAACTTTGTGCATGCAAAGTTGCAAGTTGATACAATAAGTTTTTCAAAAGTTATCGTGGCGACACCATTGTGTCTACAGACAGACACGAAGACAGACATACGGACAGACACTTTTTTTAGACCATGTTTTTCGGACTCAGGGGACCCCAAAACGTCGAGATTTCATGAAATTAGCGAAAGTCAATTTTCGACCAAAACTAATACTTTCTCATATGATGAGAATGTAATAAAAAATTAGTTTTTTGCAAATAAGTCGAAAAGTTTTAAGTTTAGTAAAAAGTTGTCAACAGCAAAGTTGTAGCTGATGGTAAGACGAGAAAAAAAGTCTCTGGTAGCAAGCTCCCATAGGCAATAGTTTTGGAGATAATTGAGTCGGAATATGTATTTTTTGTTAAAAAAATGATAAAAAATATATATATACGGTGGTTTTTCCGGAAATTACTAGTTTTTGGTTAATGTGAGCATTTTTTGAGTACAATGGGGTGAGAATATGTGGAAATTAATGTAATAATTTTTTTCTCTTTGAGAAATTTTGATTTTTAGCGTTATTTTCGGATTTTTAAGTATTTTTTTGATATTTAAGAGCCTATAACTCCGAAATTTGACTTTCTATAAAAAAATGTTGTAGAGGAAAGTTGTTTGTATTTTTCTAATCTAAAGTATGTAACGTGACGTTACAAATTCTCCCGCGTCTGCCGTGAATGAGGCGATTGAACCCGGAAACGGCCGAAGGGCCTCGAGGGTGTCAATCGCCGAATTCGCGAACAGACGCGACACTTGTTGTTAGACCACGACACTTATCTCGTCATTTCCCTCAATTATATATCTCGCTCGTGATTCCGTGTGTGATTTTCCTTCGCTGTAAGTTCGACTGCCGTCCAGTGTTTTGGATTATCGACATTCGTAAGTTCAATAAATATTTTTAATAATATTAACTCTATTTATTTACAATTCTCCCTTCCTTCACACCTTTTCCTTCACAACATAATTGGAGATCCGGGCAACCAATTATAAATTGGCGCCCAACGAAAAAACCCATCTTTCCATTCCTTTTTCTGAAAGAAAATCCTTCAGAAATACCTTTTTTCAACATCTTTGTTTTGTTGAAAATTCCCAAAGTAATTTTTTCATAATTTTGTTTATGGAAAACCCCAGAAAATTCATTTATTTTTTCATCATTTTTTAATTGTTGAAAATTCCACCTGTCACCTCATGGCCACCTAACCCCCAAATCAAATCTTTTTTCCTGTTTCCCATATTTATTTAAACATTTTTCTATTTTGTGCATGAAGATTATTGATATTTATTATTGTTATATTGTATATTTTGACAAATATGACAAATTTTTCATGTGACTGACACAGACAACGACGAAAATTGTGTGAAAATAAGTGCGCGAAAAAGCCGGTAAAAAATTAATCGTGAAAATTCTTTAAAATCGTGACTAAATTCGTGAAAATCAACGAAAATTAGTGAAAATTAATGAAAATTACGGAATATAAAATCGAAAATTAAAAAGAAAAAGTGAATTTATCGATTATTTTTGGAAATATTTCGCAATAGATAGACGCCGGTAGCATTATTTTCATTGTCAAGGTCGTGTATAGTGTAGCGCAAGTAACAACAGAAAAAACACAAACACGACATAGTCGCGAATAAATTGAAAAATAATTTCGTCAAAATTCAGAAATAGAATTTGTATACGCGGTGTCAAATTAAATTTAATCGAAAATTTAGAAAATAAAACTTTGTGAAAAATCGATGCGTATACCGGGTGACTCAAAAATTTAATATCGAGAAAAACTTAGAATATAAAGACACAGTGACCAACTTATACCGGGTGACACATTTGAACAGTCGTTTAATAGGAAGTAGATCCAAATAGTGATAACAATTAATAAATAAATTTAATTCCGGATAATAAATGAAAATTAATTGTTGAAAATACGTGGAAAAATTTTCTTTTATTTTTTTTTCTTTCGGTTTTCGATATTAACCAGTTAGAAAGATAGTAAAAATTTTTTTTTGCGACTTATACCGGGTGTGTCAAAAGTGTCAATTTATTTTTTTTTTCTTTTTCTTTTTCTTTTCGAATTTTTCGAAATAGAACGTGTAATTAATTTTTGTTTTCGGAAAAACACATAGATAGAAAATAAATTTCAGAAAAATTGTTGAAAAATAGTTCGAACATTTGTGATTGAAGTCAAAGAGCAATAGAAACTTTTTTCTCACATAGAATCCATAACGATGGATATAAATTAGCGGAAAATTTTTTCTTTTTTTGCTTTTTGGCGTGAATTGAAATTTGTAGAATAGATTAAATAACGATTTGAATTTAACTCTAACTTTTCGATAATTAATCACAAATGACTTCGAGACGTATTTTGAGATCAACAACGAGAAAAATGCGGGAAGACAAGGAAACAGAAAATTTTGCGGACAGCGAAACGGAAACGGCGAGCGAAACTGACTCCCCCCCCAAACAAAATACTCCCGGCCAAAAGGATGCGCAAAACAAGTCGCATATTTTGGAAGCCACTATCCAGAGGCAAGAAGCAATGCTTCGTGCCTTCATGGAAATCACACCTCCAGAAAAATTGAAATTATTAAATTTCGATTCATCGTTGCCACTCCCCCCTAAATCACAACAAGGCACAGCGAACGCATCTCTGCCCTTGTCCAAGCAGAGTGACCGAGAAAATGCACCCAGTGCAAATTCAATATTGCAGCAGTATTATAAAACGGTAAAGAAAACTGTTGGCAATTCGGAAAAATTAACGGAAAATTTTTCGGAAAAATCAAAAGACGGAACTTTTGATATTAATTCGTTTATAGGGACAAACAGCCAAATGATTAAAGATCGAAACGAATTAACAGCATACGACGAAATGCTTAGAATAGAAAGGGAAAAATTGCGTGAAAAAGAAAAGCGATTAGAAATCGAACATAGGAAAATTGTGCAGAAAAAATACAAACCGTCAGCACATAGTTCGGTAAACAAAAATAATCATAATAACAGTGATTCGGAAGATAGTTTTCGAACAAAATTAGATAATTATTTCGAGTCAGACAAACGCAAAATGAGGGAAAAAAGACAAAATGTCCAATTTAAAAATAAAAGTAAAAATCAAGAATTTAACTACGAATGGCCGAACGATAGTGAAATAGGAATCGTAGACGAACCCAAAAGTTTAGGAACTATTTCGAAAGAGAAAAACATTAATTTTCATCAGGAATTAAAAGAAAAATCAGCAGAGCTAGATCAATTCAAAAATGAAATATCGATACGCGATAAGGAATTAGATCAACTTAGATTAGAATTAGACCGAATGAAAATTACGATGGAAAATGTAATAAAAAATAAAAATCCAAATTTTGAAGAAAATAGCACGGAAAATTCGGAAATTGAAAATCCAAATGCCCAAGTAGACAACAATCGACATTTGGGAAACTTCAATAATCATTTTCCTTTTGGCATGTTACAAACACCTTTTCAAATCATGTCAAATTGGCCAGTTAAATTTCATAATAATAAAACGGACAACCCAGTTCAATTTTTAGAAGAATTATTTAGATTTATGCGAGGTTACGAAATCCCGGAAAATCGTGTGTTAGAAAATATCGACGCAGTGTTAGCGGACGAAGCCCTGGAATGGTGTAGAACGGTTCGACACAATTGGTTTTCTTTACAAGATTTTCGTGAAGAATTCGAAAGAACATTTCTGGACGAAAAGTTTTACGAAGAAATCAACACGAAAATAAAATATTGCAATCAGAAAGAGGGAGAAGAAATTCAAACTTTTCTGATTGGGATAAGAAAACTTTTTGCAAGAATTTACCCGCGAAAAGGTCTACAGTGGGAATTACGTCGTGCTTATGAAAACATGCGAATAGAATATAAAATGTACATTCAAAGAAACGATTTTAAAAATTTCGAGGAATTAGAAAGTTTAGGTAAAGAATTCGAAATTGAAAGAAATAAATCGAAAATTCGCGGACAAACGTTAACAATCACAACAGACAAAAAAGAAAACTCGACTAGTGATAAACCGAAACAAAACTCAAATCAGGGAAATTCTAGAGGATTTGGTGGAAGTTCGAAATTCCATTCAAAGTCTTCTGGAAACTATCATAGAAAATGGTCAAATGGCCAACCGAAAGTAACTTTTCCACCGGACACAACTACAAACGGTAGTAACGGTCAGAAAATGTTGGAAAATTCTTCTGAAAACCCAAATCCAGAAAATAGTCTTCAAGTAATAATACCAAACCATTCTTCTGCAGGGAATGGAATTAACAATGCCAAGACGAATCCAAACGGAAAAAATAACCAGAAAAATTTTTCTAATTCACCAAAAAAATGTTACGGATGCGGAAAAGTAGGTCATTTTCGTAGAGATTGTAGGTCGGAAAATCAGGGAAACGAGTAGAGGGGGTACTGAAAAATCCAGTATCCCCAAGAAATGTCGAAATACCAGAAAATTGTGATACGTTAATTAAAGACTTAAGATTCTTTACGAATATCAAATACAAAGAAGTAACTTTTAAAACCTTAATCGATACAGGTGCTACTAGTTCATTTTTCGGTCATAAAAATTGGGTATACTTACAAATGTATGGTATTAAATTAGAACCGGTGAAGAATAAACTTGTAACAGCAGCAAACGGTGAAAGTTTACAGATAATAGGTAAAGTTACAATACCTGTAGAAATTGGTAATGTTTCGAAAAATCTAACGTTTAGAATAGTTCCAGCATTAAAAGGTTACGGAATTTTAGGAATAGATATGTTACGCGAACTAGGAATGAAATTAGATTTCGAAACGGACACATGGTCACTGAAAGATTTACCTAACGTACTTTACAAAATCGGGAATAAATCAGATAACGAAATAGAAAAAATGAACAAAATCGAAACCAAAATACGTGAAGTAGGATCGCAAACAGGATGGTCCAGTTCACAACGAGAAAATCGGAAAAATTTCGCGCAAAAATCCCAAGAAAATAGGTCAAAATCAGGAAAAAATTTTGGACCAAAATTCGAGAATAAAAAGAAAATTCAGGAAAATTCGAGAAAAAATTCGAATTCGGAAAATCGGAAAATATAGATACGAAAAATAGTAGGAAAAATACGAAAATTTTTCCAAGGGTCGACCCGAGAAATGATAGAAAAATTCCAGAAATTATACAAAGACAATCCTTACAACAGTCGAAAATTCCTACCCAAAACCCAATCCCAAAACCCCGGAAAATTCCTCCAAGGTTAATGGACATTCCCTTATCAAACAGATTTGATAACTTAGAATTGGACTCTAGTCTTGACGAGACAGACGAACCATATCTCTTTCCAATCGACAACCCACGTAAAAAACAGTGGTATAAAAAAGCGGAATTGAATAGGAAAATTAGCGAACGCGAAAAATGTTCGGAAAATTGGCGAAAACGAGAAAATTCGCGAAAAGTAGAAAAAGAAAATGAATCGGAAAAATTGAAAGCCGAAAATTTAGGATCGAAAAATTGTATGACAACTGGAAATAAATTTCGTAAATCGTTAAATACGAAATGGATAAACTTTAAAAACAACGGGATAATTAACAACAATATTCAGGAAAAAATATTGCGAGAACCGAGTTGTTTAGAGGAAACAGAATTTTGTTCAGGACTTGTTGAATTGTCCGAGGAAGAACAAGAATTCTTAAATAAATTTT
This sequence comes from Leptopilina heterotoma, assembly GCF_015476425.1. Classification (NCBI taxonomy): domain Eukaryota; kingdom Metazoa; phylum Arthropoda; class Insecta; order Hymenoptera; family Figitidae; genus Leptopilina; species Leptopilina heterotoma. Next base: position 29,857 of record NW_025111091.1, read on the forward strand.
TAAAAGTTAGATTACCACCCCCCGAGGAAATTTTAAAAGCTACTCATTTGACAGAACACGTTATTGACACGCAGGGTACAGCTCCAATAAAACAGAGATATTATTATGTATCGCCGAAAATTAAAGAGGAAATTATTAAGGAAATTAAGAGAATGTTACGCGAAGGTATTATTGAGCCGAGTAATAGCAATTGGTCGAATCCAATTGTTATGATCAAAAAAGCGAACGGTACATATAGATTATGCCTTGACTTCAGAAAAGTCAATGCAGTGACAAAAAAGGACCTATATCCGGTTCCGTTAATGGCCGAAATTTTAGATATGCTCAGAGCCGCGAAATACATTTCTAAAGTCGATTTGAAGTGGGCGTATAATCAAATCCCGTTGAGCGAAGAGTCCAAGGAAAAAACGGCTTTCGTAATTCCTGGTTTTGGAATGTTCCAATACAAGCGAATGCCGTTTGGACTTTGCAATGCTCCCGCAACGTTCCAACGATTAATGGACAAAATTATTACGCCTGACCTCAAACCGAAAGTTTTCTGTTATCTCGACGACATAATTATAGTTTCTCAAACGTTTGACGAACACATGAAATATCTGGAAATAGTATTAGGAAAATTAAAAGAAGCAGGGTTGACAGTTAATTTCGAAAAAAGTGAATTCGGTTGTGCGGAGGTAAAATACCTAGGTTTCGTAGTTAACGAAAGAGGACTGCAAATCGATGACGACAAAGTCAAAACCCATTCGAGAATTTCCGACTCCTAAAACTATTAAACAGTTACAACGTTTTATAGGAATGGTTAGCTGGTACCGACGATTTATCCCACATTTCGCTGAAATAATTGAACCGTTACAAAAATTACTACAAAAAATGTAAAATGGACTTGGACCGAAAATCAGGAAACAGCAAAATTAAAACTGATCGAGTTGTTGACGACAGCTCCGATCTTGAATCCCCCTGATTTTCAACACACTTTCATACTAGAAACTGACGCAAGTGACACGGGTCTAGGCGCAGTTTTGACGCAAGACATTGACGGTAAAAACGTAGTAGTTGCTTACGGAAGTAAAAATTTAAGCGAAACAGAGAGAAAATATTCGACAACAGAAAAGGAGTGTCTCGCGGTGAAAACGTTTATAGGAAAATTTCGACAATATTTAGAAGGTAGTCATTTTAAAGTAATAACTGATCACATTGCTTTAAAATGGCTACACAATTTGAAAAATCCTACAGGACGCTTGGCGAGATGGGCGTTGGAACTATCGGAACATGATTTCGAAATAATATATCGAAAAGGTTCAGCGAACGTAGTTCCAGATGCGTTGTCGAGAGTTTTCGAAGAAAAACAAGAAAATCCCGAGATACTAAAAATCGAATTAAGCGAAAGTCAAACTGAAAATACGTGGTACGAAACGAAAATGAGAATAATAAAATCAAAACCTCACGAACATGAAAACTGGCGAATTCGAGATAATCAATTATATTTTTATAGACCCGATCCGTTAAAATCTCCCCTCCTTAAAGATGAAAATCCGTGGAAATTAGTTATTCCGGAAAATTTGCGAAAACAAGTCTTAACAGAAAATCACGATAATGTACAGGCAGGACACTTAGGTGTAGAAAAAACTTTTCATAGAATTTGCGAAAATTTTTTCTGGCCAGGAATGTACACTGATATCGTGAAATATATAAGAAAATGTAAAATTTGTCAACAAACAAAAGCGAATAATAAACCGAAAATAGGACCAATGGGAAAAAGAATAGTTGAGGAGCCATGGACGATGGTTGCCTCAGACATTATAGGCCCGTTACCTCTTTCGAAAAATCGCAATAAATACATTTTAGTTTTCACCGATTTATTCACGAAATGGATAGAAATTATACCAATCAAGAAAGCGGATGGAAAAACTATCGAGACCGAATTTCACAAGAAAATTATTTCGAGATGGGGAACTCCCAGAATTTTAATTTCGGATAATGGCACCGAATATGCCAACAAAGTTATCAGGGAAATGTCGGAAAAATTCGGAATCAGGCATTCGTTTACTCCTAAGTACTACCCACAAGCGAACCCCACCGAAAGAACGAACAGATCAATCAAAACGGCCATAAAAGCTTACCTAGACAAAGAGCAAAATCTTTGGGATAAAGATATCGAAGATTTGCAATTTGCTCTAAATACAGCCAAACATTCATCAACAAAATTCACCCCAGCTTTTCTAAACTTAGGTCGTGAACTTCAACCTTTCCAAACACTGAAAAAAGATTTCGAAAATCCAGACGAAATTGAATTTCAGGAAGTTGACAAATGGACAGAAAGACTAAGACGATTACAAATTATTAAGGACGAAGTTCAACGAAATTTAGATAAAGCGAACGATAACCAAGCGAAATATTACAATTTGCGTAGGAGAAAATTAGAATTCGAAGTAGGAGATCTTGTATGGAAGAAAGACAAATCTCTTTCTAGCAAAGATCTAGGAATTGCGCGAAAATTGAAAAAAGATTTCGAAGGCCCATATAAAATAATTCGAAAAATTTCCCCCACAATGTATGAATTAGGGAAAATTCGTGGAAAATCGATAGGATCGTGGAATATAAACGATTTGCGAAAATTCGTGGAAAATAAAAATTAGAGAAAATGTTCAGCAAAATATAGAAACTTACTCAAAATCAGTAAAAATTCATAGGAAAATTAAATAGAAACATAAGAAAATTAGTTTAAAAATTAGAAAAATATTACACGAAAATCGAAGGAAAATTGTAGGAAAATAAGACAAAACAAACAATTATTTTTATTTTTTTTTACATTAACGAATGTGAACTAAAAATGAAAATTCATCTTTGCAGAAAATGAACCGAATCCACTTGAACACAGAAGGAACAAAAAAAACTACGTTAGAAGGAATTACCACAGAGATAAATAAAATGCAAGAGAAAATTAACAAAATTACAACAAAAATGAACAAATACAAGAACAAATATAACGAGCTGGAGGATAAACGACAAGAATTAAAAAATCAAATTAATAGATTAAACATTTGGAAAATAAATATAAATAAACCTCTAAACAACAACAGCAGCGAAGAAGAATCGAGTTCAGAACCGGAGACGGTAGTAGAAAATATAACCAACCAAGAAAGCCACAAGGAGAAAATCGACTACGAAATAAGGGAGGAGGAAACAAAGGAAGAAGATAACATGGAGATGATCGACTTCAGCAAACACGAATACTCAAAAGAAAAGGAAAAAGAAGTATTCCTCGGCAAGCTTCGCTGGCGCTGCGACCGCCGTAAAAAATTAGAGGAAAATGTAGAAGAGAGGAGGCTACAGGAAGAAGAATGGACGAGATTAAGAGAAGATAACAAGATAGAAATCGAAAAACTATTTGAAATCTCAACAACAAAAATAATAAGGAAGATAATATCACCACGAATTTAATTTTTCTTTATCATACTTTTTCTTTTCTCTTCGTATTTCTAATAAAATAATAATGATCTCAAAGTTCGTTACCAAAACAACAATTCAATTTTGTTCTCCACAATCAAAAAATTTCTGTTCTCTCGTATACACCTTCACAACTTTTTGTTCTCTTTTGCTTCCACATAAAATGCGCTTTTATTTTTCTTACTTAAACAACATACGAGATAATCATTAGAGATCAACAATGTAAAAACTATTGTACCTACAAAGAAATAAAATAAAACAATATACAAAATAACAAGACAATCACAAATTTTTGAAATTAATTAAAAAAAAGAAAAAAAAAAAAAAAAAAAATAAGAATAACACGAATAAAAAATTTTTTTTTTTTCATTTCTTCTAACAAATCTTTATTTTAATTTTTTTTTCTCTCAGTACAAATAAAAGGAAGATTCTTTTTTTTGTGGATTGTTACAGAAATAATGGAAAATAAGGAGATTTGGCCATGCCGATTTTGCTAGGAAAAACATAAGAAAATCACATTATCTACTTCACGACGAGTTTTGCCAAAAAAGGAACCTAAAGGCAAGAGCAGGTTACTGTGAGCCATCAGCCAACGGAAAGAAATATATACGAGCCAACTGGGACAAACGTCGAGAGGAATTGAAGGAATTTTTGGAGGAATAGCCTAGTAGAAAATTCAAAAAAATTAGCGGAAAACAATAGTAAAGAAATAGTTGAATTTTAAACTTCGATACAAATTAGTGAAGAATTTTAGAAAATTAGCCGAAAATTTTTTTTGTCTGTAAGGGGTTACACTTCGTCCCGTTTAGGGGTAGGGGGGTGTAACGTGACGTTACAAATTCTCCCGCGTCTGCCGTGAATGAGCGATTGAACCCGAAACGGCCGAAGGGCCTCGAGGGTGCAATCGCCGAATTCGCGAACAGACGCGACACTTGTTGTTAGACCACGACACTTATCTCGTCATTCCCTCAATTATATATCTCGCTCGTGATTCCGTGTGTGATTTTCCTTCGCTGTAAGTTCGACTGCCGTCCCAGTGTTTTGGATTATCGACATTCGTAAGTTCAATAAATATTTTAATAATATTAACTCTATTTATTTACAATTCTCCCTTCCTTCACACCTTTTCCTTCACAAACATAATTGGAGATCCGGGCACCAATTATAAGTAATATAAAGTTAAAAACATTGAAATTTGAAAAAATTGAATTTTTAAATTTTTGAAAGTACTGTAGTTTGTGTAATTTTCGACGAAAATGGCTGGCTAACGAACTCGATCTGTATTTTAACACTAACTTTGTGCATGCAAAGTTGCAAGTTGATACAATAAGTTTTTCAAAAGTTATCGTGGCGACACCATTGTGTCTACAGACAGACACGAAGACAGACATACGGACAGACACTTTTTTTAGACCATGTTTTTCGGACTCAGGGGACCCCAAAACGTCGAGATTTCATGAAATTAGCGAAAGTCAATTTTTCGACCAAAACTAATACTTTCTCATATGATGAGAATGTAATAAAAAATTAGTTTTTTGCAAATAAGTCGAAAAGTTTTAAGTTAGTAAAAGTTGTCAACAGCAAAGTTGTAGCTGATGGTAAGACGAGAAAAAAAGTCTCTGGTAGCAAGCTCCCATAGGCAATAGTTTTGGAGATAATTGAGTCGGAATATGGATTTTTTGTTAAAAAAATGATAAAAATATATATATACGGTGGTTTTTCCGGAAATTACTAGTTTTTGGTTAATGTGAGCATTTTTTTGAGTACAATGGGGTGAGAATATGTGGAAATTAATGTAATAATTTTTTTCTCTTTGAGAAATTTTGATTTTTAGCGTTATTTTCGGATTTTTTAGTATTTTTTTGATATTTAAGAGCCTATAACTCCGAAATTTGACTTTCTATGAAAAAATGTTGTAGAGGAAAGTTGTTTGTATTTTTCTAATCTAAAGTAATATAAAGTTAAAAACATTGAAATTTGAAAAAATTGAATTTTTAAATTTTTGAAAGTACTGTAGTTTGTGTAATTTTCGACGAAAATGGCTGGCTAACGAACTCGATCTGTATTTTAACACTAACTTTGTGCATGCAAAGTTGCAAGTTGATACAATAAGTTTTTCAAAAGTTATCGTGGCGACACCATTGTGTCTACAGACAGACACGAAGACAGACATACGGACAGACACTTTTTTTAGACCATGTTTTTCGGACTTAGGGGACCCCAAAACGTCGAGATTTCATGAAATTAGCGAAAGTCAATTTTCGACCAAAACTAATACTTTCTCATATGATGAGAATGTAATAAAAATTAGTTTTTGCAAATAAGTCGAAAAGTTTTAAGTTTAGTGAAAAGTTGTCAACAGCAAAGTTGTAGCTGATGGTAAGACGAGAAAAAAGTCTCTAGTAGCAAGCTCCCATAGGCAATAGTTTTGGAGATAATTGAGTCGGAATATGTATTTTTGTTAAAAAAATGATAAAAAATATATATATACGGTGGTTTTTTTCCGGAAATTACTAGTTTTTGGTTAATGTGAGCATTTTTTGAGTACAATGGGGTGAGAATATGTGGAAATTAATGTAATAATTTTTTTCTCTTTGAGAAATTTTGATTTTTAGCGTTATTTTCGGATTTTTAAGTATTTTTTTGATATTTAAGAGCCTATAACTCCGAAATTTGACTTTCTATGAAAAAATGTTGTAGAGGAAAGTTGTTTGTATTTTTCTAATCTAAAGTAATATAAAGTTAAAAACATTGAAATTTGAAAAAATTGAATTTTTAAATTTTTGAAAGTACTGTAGTTTGTGTAATTTTCGACGAAAATGGCTGGCTAACGAACTCGATCTGTATTTTAACACTAACTTTGTGCATGCAAAGTTGCAAGTTGATACAATAAGTTTTTCAAAAGTTATCGTGGCGACACCATTGTGTCTACAGACAGACACGAAGACAGACATACGGACAGACACTTTTTTTAGACCATGTTTTTCGGACTCAGGGGACCCCAAAACGTCGAGATTTCATGAAATTAGCGAAAGTCAATTTTCGACCAAAACTAATACTTTCTCATATGATGAGAATGTAATAAAAAATTAGTTTTTTGCAAATAAGTCGAAAAGTTTTAAGTTTAGTGAAAAAGTTGTCAACAGCAAAGTTGTAGCTGATGGTAAGACGAGAAAAAAAGTCTCTGGTAGCAAGCTCCCATAGGCAATAGTTTTGGAGATAATTGAGTCGGAATATGGATTTTTTGTTAAAAAAATGATAAAAAATATATATATACGGTGGTTTTTCCGGAAATTACTAGTTTTTGGTTAATGTGAGCATTTTTTTGAGTACAATGGGGTGAGAATATGTGGAAATTAATGTAATAATTTTTTTCTCTTTGAGAAATTTTGATTTTTTAGCGTTATTTTCGGATTTTTTTAGTATTTTTTTGTATTTAAGAGCCTATAACTCCGAAATTTGACTTTCTATGAAAAATGTTGTAGAGGAAAGTTGTTTGTATTTTTTCTAATCTAACGTAATATAAAGTTAAAAACATTGAAATTTAAAAAATTGAATTTTTTAAATTTTGAAAGTACTGTAGTTTGTGTAATTTTCGACGAAAATGGCTGGGCTAACGAACTCGATCTGTATTTTAACACTAACTTTGTGCATGCAAAGTTGCAAGTTGATACAATAAGTTTTTTCAAAGTTATCGTAGGCGACACCATTGTGTCTACCGACAGACACGAAGACAGACATACGGCCAGACACTTTTTTTAGACCATGTTTTTCGGACTCAGGGGGACCCCAAACGTCGAGATTTCATGAAATTAGCGAAAGTCAATTTTCGACCAAAACTAATACTTTCTCATATGATGAGAATGTAATAAAAAATTAGTTTTTTGCAAATAAGTCGAAAAGTTTAAGTTTAGTGAAAAGTTGTCAACAGCAAAGTTGTAGCTGATGGTAAGACGAGAAAAAAGTCTATGGTAGCAAGCTCCTCATAGGCAATAGTTTGGAGATAATTGAGTCGGAATATGGATTTTTTGTTAAAAAATGATAAAAAATATATATATACGGTGGTTTTTCCGGAAATACTAGTTTTTGGTTACTGTGAGCATTTTTTGAGTACAATGGGGTGAGAATATGTGGAAATTAATGTAATAATTTTTTTCTCTTTGAGAATTTTGATTTTTAGCGTTATTTTCGGATTTTTTAGTATTTTTTTTGCTATTTAAGAGCCTATAACTCCGAAATTTGACTTTCTATGAAAAAATGTTGTAGAGGAAAGTGTTTGTATTTTTCTAATCTAAAGTAATATGAAGTTAAAACATTGAAATTTGAAAAAATTGAATTTTTCAAATTTTTGAAAAGTACTGTAGTTTGTGTAATTTTCGACGAAAATGGCTGGCTAACGAACTCGATCTGTATTTTAACACTAACTTTGTGCATGCAAAGTTGCAAGTGATACAATAAGTTTTTCAAAAGTTATCGTGGCGACACCATTGTGTCTACAGACAGACACGAAGACAGACATACGGACAGACACTTTTTTTAGACCATGTTTTTCGGACTCAGGGGACCCCAAAACGTCGAGATTTCATGAAATTAGCGAAAGTCAATTTTCGACCAAAACTAATACTTTCTCATATGATGAGAATGTAATAAAAATTAGTTTTTGCAAATAAGTCGAAAAGTTTTAAGTTTAGTAAAAGTTGTCAACAGCAAAGTTGTAGCTGATGGTAAGACGAGAAAAAAGTCTCTGGTAGCAAGCTCCCATAGGCAATAGTTTTGGAGCTAATTGAGTCGGAATATGTATTTTTTGTTAAAAAAATGATAAAAATATATATATACGGTGGTTTTTCCGGAAATTACTAGTTTTTGGTTAATGTGAGCATTTTTTGAGTACAATGGGGTGAGATATGTGGAAATTAATGTAATAATTTTTTTCTCTTTGAGAAATTTTGATTTTTTTAGCGTTATTTTCGGATTTTTTAAGTATTTTTTTTTGATATTAAGAGCCTATACCTCCGAAATTTGACTTTCTATGAAAAAATGTTGTAGAGGAAAGTTGTTTGTATTTTTCTAATCTAACGTAATATAAAGTTTAAAACATTGAAATTTGAAAAAATTGAATTTTTAAATTTTGAAGTACTGTAGTTTTGTTAATTTTCGACGAAAATGGCTGGCTAACGAACTCGATCTGTATTTTAACACTAACTTTGTGCATGCAAAGTTGCAAGTTGATACAATAAGTTTTTCAAAGTTATCGTGGCGACACCATTGTGTCTACAGACAGACACGAAGAAGACATACGGACAGACACTTTTTTTAGACCATGTTTTTCGGACTCAGGGGACCCCAAAACGTCGAGATTTCATGAAATTAGCGAAAGTCAATTTTCGACCAAAACTAATACTTTCTCATCTGATGCGAATGTAATAAAAAATTAGTTTTTTGCAAATAAGTCGAAAAGTTTTAAGTTTCGTAAAAGTTGTCAACAGCAACGTGTAGTGATGGTCGCCGAGAACAACAAGTCTCTGGTGCAAGCTCTCATAGGCAATAGTTTGGAGATAATTGAGTCGGATATGTATTTTTTGTTCCAACCAAATGATTAAAAAATATATATATACGGTGGTTTTCCGGTAGCCTTCCTAGTTTGTGGTTCATGTGAGCATTTTGTCCC